>NC_059199.1:3414348-3421848 GCF_020615455.1 Coregonus clupeaformis | reverse complement strand
AATAAGAAGAGACCTGCTTGGGCCAAGAAACACGAGCAATGGACATTAGACCAGTGGAAATTTGTATTTTGGTCTGGAGCTCAAATTGGAGATTTGTGGTCTTTGTGAGACGTGGTGTGTGTGAACGGATGATCTCCACATATGTAGTTCCCACCGTAAATCCGTAAATCGTGGAGGAGGAGGTGGTGTTATGGTGTGGGGGTGCTTTGCTGGTGACACTGTCTGTGATTTATTTTGAATTCAAGGCACACTTAACCAGCATGGCTACAACAGCATTCTGCAGCGATACGCCATCCAATCTGGTTTGGGCTTAGTGGGACTATCATTTGTTTTTCAACAGGACAATGACCCAACACACCTCCAGGCTGTGTAAGGGCTACTTTACCAAGAAGGAGAGTGATGGAGTGCTGCATCAGATGACCTGGCCTCCACAATCCCCCGACCTCAACCCAATTGAGATGGTTTGGGATAAGTCGGACAGCAGAGTGAAGGAAAAGCAGCCAACAAGAGCTCAGCATATGTGGGAACTCCTTCAAGACCGTTGGAAAAGCATTCTAGGTGAAGCTGGTTGAGAGAATGCCAAGGGTGTGCAAAACTGTCATAAAGACAAAGGGTGGCTATTTCAAGAATCTCAAATATAAAATATATTTTGATTTGTTTTTACACTTTTTTGGTTAATACATGATTCCATATGTGTTATTTCATAGTTTGATGTCTTCACTATTATTCTACAATGTAGAAAATAGAAAAAATAAAAGTAGGTGTGTCCAAACTTTTGACTGGTACTGTATAACAACATATAACAACATACTGTATATAAGTAACGGATAATCAACGAAGGGGTATGCGTTCTATGGAAAATATTGAACGACATGGAAGGTGTGTTCCACAACGCACTAGCGGAATGGAACTGACCTTCGACAGAGTTAATATTTTCCAGAGAATGCATAGTCCCACCGAGTTGATTATCCCTTTTATACCATGGCTATAATTTAATAATTTAACACATTTGCCGCTAGAAATGTGTTCATTTGCCGGTATAAATGTGGTCAACATCCACTGAAGTAGCTCGCAAGTTTACTTGCTACAGTAGTTGCCATGGTAACCAAACAAACAGACTTGCTAGTTTCGCTAACCAAACCATCAGTCCTAGCATGCCATTATGAAAGCCGAATTCAACAATGCCAATAATGTTTTCAATCGACTTTTGCATTCAAAAGCAGCTCAAACATACTGTAGTATATGTAAAAATGACCTATAGCCATTGAATTCTACCGTGCAAATATACTCTGCGCTATAGGGGAATAATGCACGCTCTAGAATGCCCTTCAAGCCAATCAGAAACAAGTATTCAAGAACGGCATGGTATAACAACATATAATAACAAAATAAATAACAACATCATATCATTAGTCTTTTCTAGTGCCTTCAACAACATCCAGCCACATCTTCTAGCCTGCATTCTACAGGTCATTTATATTTTAGCAGACGCTCTTATCCAGAGCGACTTACAGTTACTGAGTGCATACATTTTCATACTGGCCCCCCGTGGGAAACAAACCCACAACCCTGGCGTTGCAAGCGCCATGCTCTACCAACTGAGCTACAGGGGACTGTAGTTACATCCTTCCACCATCAACTGGGTCATGGACTACCTCACAGACGGTCCATAGTGGGTCAGACTATAGAACCACTCGTGCTCAGACACCATCATCACTAACACAGGTTCCCCACAAGGGACGGTTTTGTCACCATTCCTCTTCACCCTACACACAGCAGACTGCCGGCAGGCCCAAGCATCCTGACACCTACAAATGTTTTCAGATGATTCAGCCATTGTATGCTGTATCACGAAGAATGATCATTAGCTGTACTGGGAGGAAACATCCTCATTTGTGGCATCGTGCATAAACAACCTGGAGCTGAATGCATCTAAAACAAATGAGCTGGTGATTGACTTCAGGAGGAAGAAGGAGAGAGCATCTCCCGTGGTCATCAACGGAACTGTGGAAAGGGTGGACATGTACAAATACTTGGGGGTGGTGATTGACGATAAGCTGCAGTGGAAAGAGAACATCTCCATGGTTTTTAAAAAGGATCTGCAAAGGCTACTCTTTTTAAGGAAGCTCAGAGTATTCGATGTCTGTTCAAAAATGCTCAAAATGTTTTTCAATACTGCAGTGGGCTAACTCATGGTCACACAGAGTGATTCTTGGTAGTCTCAAACAAATCTACTTTGAAAAATATTCACCTCACACACATGGTTATGGGCTTAAAAAAAACAAGACACCTGTACCATGTCAGATATAGTGTTGAAATGTATAACATTTTGAGTTTACATCCCAATATTACACTTTATATACATCACAGAAGACTGAAATATATCAAAACTGTTTGATATAGAAACACCTGATTTTCATCTGTCTTATTAATATTGATAACATTCCACCCGTGAGGCCAAAGATGGCGATTTTAGTCATTGACTGCAGCAAAGGGCTATTAGTATTGTGGCTAGTGTCCTATTTTACAGTGTAATCTGCTGGGGGGCTAAACCAAACAGGCTAAACCAAACAGGCTAAACCAAACAGGCTAAATCAAACAGGCTAAACCAAACAGGCTAAACCAAACAGGCTAAACCAAACAGGCTAAATCAAACAGGCTAAATCAAACAGGCTAAACCAAACAGGCTAAACCAAACAGGCTAAACCAAACAGGCTAAACCAAACAGGCTAAACCAAACAGGCTAAATCAAACAGGCTAAACCAAACAGGCTAAACCAAACAGGCTAAACCAAACAGGCTAAATCAAACAGGCTAAACCAAACAGGCTAAACCAAACAGGCTAAATCTAACAGGCTAAACTAAACAGGCTAAACCAAATCATCAAGAAGGCTGGATCTACCATCGGTACAACCAGGACAAACTAGAGCCCATGCTGGATAAGCAGATCCTCAAAAAGCTTAGAAGTATAGAGGCCAACACTAGCCACCCCCTTCACAGTACCTGCATGGAGAAATCGCAGTGCGATGGCAGACAGATTTATTTTACCCAGGGCCAAAACAGAACGTTTTCGCAGATCCTTCTTACCATATAATAATAAGGCTTTTTAACACAAACACGTTTTTTATATTCATTGATGATGTGCCGCTTTTAATGTATTTTAATAACGAATTATCTTATCTAGATCTTATCACATCATTGTCTGAATTGTAAGAAACTTGTCCCTGGTTTACAGAGCTGTAATTTTTACAAATGTATTCATCCCAATCAATGGCCAACCCCCAATGAATTGCATGATTCTTCTCTCTGACATTCAGGCATCTTTAGGAATGTTCAAAGCTATTTTCAGACTAGAACGAGGCATCTCCCCAATAAAACGGATGGAGTTTTGGATTCTTAACTGGCATTCAATTTAAAAAAAATTAAAGTCTCTATGTCCTGACCTTGTCACAGCATTACACAGGGAAACTGCAGCCCAGATGTATATGCACTATTTGCACTGTATTATCTATATTTCTCCCCCTGATTATTCCCAACGCCCCGAGGGCGACACATTTATTTTGGACCGAGCGCATTAATTCATATAATTTGAGGTGATTGATACATGAAATAGGTATTTGGAAGTTATTTGTATCATTGTGAGCTTGCAAACGCAGAAGGAAGTTCATGTCACAGGTATAGACAAAATGGAATAGATATTCCAGATAATCTTTTTTACCCTTGAGATTATAATACTAACCAGCACTTAACCCCTATGTAAGAACCAGCAGCCCTCCTGTTAAAGTGATGCTCCAGAGCTTTTGTTTAGTTTCAGCAAGTAGTTTTGAAAGTAGTGCTCACCAGCCAAAACGGGTCACCTAAAATGTTGCACAATTGTGTACTACGTCATCCATTTCTTTTGATATCTTATGTACTGCAAAAAAAACATATATACTGTATAAAATAATAATAATAAGATATTTTTTTAAATAAAAAATTATATATACAGTGGGGAAAAAAAGTATTTAGTCAGCCACCAATTGTGCATGTTCTCCCACTTAAAAAGATGAGAGAGGCCTGTAATTTTCATCATAGGTACACGTCAACTATGACAGACAAAATTAGAAAAAAACATCCAGAAAATCACATTGTAGGATTTTTAATGAATTTATTGGCATATGATGGTGGAAAATAAGTATTTGGTCAATAACAAAAGTTTCTCAATACTTTGTTATATACCCTTTGTTGGCAATGACACAGGTCAAACGTTTTCTGTAAGTCTTCACAAGGTTTTCACACACTGTTGCTGGTATTTTGGCCCATTCCTCCATGCAGATCTCCTCTAGAGCAGTGATGTTTTGGGGCTGTCGCTGGGCAACACAGACTTTCAACTCCCTCCAAATATTTTCTATGGGGTTGAGATCTGGAGACTGGCTAGGCCACTCCAGGACCTTGAAATGCTTCTTACGAAGCCACTCCTTCGTTGCCCGGGTGGTGTGTTTGGGATCATTGTCATGTGCTGAAAGACCCAGCCACGTTTCATCTTCAATGCCCTTGCTGATGGAAGGAGGGTTTCACTCAAAATCTCCGATACATGGCCCCATTCATTCTTTCCTTTACACGGATCAGTCGTCTTGGTCCCTTTGCAGAAAAACAGCCCCCAAAGCATGATGTTTCCAACCCCATGCTTCACAGTAGGTATGGTGTTCTTTGGATGCAACTCAGCATTCTTTGTCCTCCAAACATGACGAGTTGAGTTTTTACCAAAAAGTTATATTTTGGTTTCATCTGACCATATGACATTCTCCCAATCCTCTTCTGGATCATCCAAATGCACTTCAGACGGGCCTGGACATGTACTGGCTTAAGCAGGGGGACACGTCTCGCACTGCAGGATTTGAGTCCCTGGCGGCGTAGTGTGTTACTGATGGTTGGCTTTGTTACTTTGGTCCCAGCTCTCAGCAGGTCATTCACTAGGTCCCCCGTGTGGTTCTGGGATTTTTGCTCACCGTTCTTGTGATCATTTTGACCCCACGGGGTGAGATCTTGCATGGAGCCCCAGATCGAGGGAGATTATCAGTGGTCTTGTATGTCTTCCATTTCCTAATAATTGCTCCCACAGTTGATTTCTTCAAACCAAGCTGCTTACCTGTTGCAGATTCAGTCTTCCCAGCCTGGTGCAGGTCTACAATTTTGTTTTTGGTGTCCTTTGACAGCTCTTTGGTCTTGGCCATTGTGAAGTTTGGAATGTGACTATTTGAGGTTGTGGACAGGTGTCTTTTATACTGATAACAAGTTCAAACAGGTGCCATTAATACAGGTAACGAGTGGAGGACAGAGGAGCCTCTTAAAGAAGAAGTTACAGGTCTGTGAGAGCCAGAAATCTTGCTTGTTTGTAGGTGACCAAATACTTATTTTCCACCATAATTTGCAAATAAATTCATTAAAAATCCTACAATGGGATTTTCTGGATTTTTTTTTCTCAATTTGTCTGTCATAGTTGACGTGTACCTATGATGAAAATTACAGGCCTCTCTCATCTTTTTAAGTGGGAGAACTTGCACAATTGGTGGCTGACTAAATACTTTTTTGCCCCACTGTATATATATATATATATAGCCTGGAAACATCAGAGATTCAATATCAGTGTGGAAATCACCAAGGGCAAAGAGGGTCTTCTTGACAGATATATAAGGTACTTTGGATCTCATGTTTGGATTCACGGCACGTGCTGGTAGGATAAAATCGTATCACTTTTATTCTTATTTCAGGAAGTTCCAATCTTGGGCAGCGATCTCAAATCTCATATGTGTGATTAGATTCCTTTAGCATGGCTGAGGGGCCGTGGATTAGATGAAGAATGGGGGAAGGCTGTGCATGTCACTATCTCTGGATATCCCAACAAATGAATAGACTACTGAGGTTAAACGGTAGGACATCTAGGGAGTGTATCCATGACTACTAAGGAGGGGGGAGACCGCCTACACTGCCTAGGGTCAGATCAAGGTCAATATAAAATATACCATGCTTCACTCTTGTTTCGAGGTGAACATTACACATTTCTTTGTTTTCTTAGAAAACTAAAAGAACACAAGTAGTGATCTTTAAATAGCATGAGATTGGCTGTATAAGGGAGTTTACACCCTTTAGTGTCTGTTAACCATGGTGTTAATTAACGTCAGTGTTCTTAAGCAGCTTTGACACTATAAGCCAAGTGTTGTGCCATATCGACACATACATGTCAAAATATGTATTTCTTATAACACAATTATATCGATACACTATGTTATTTTTCTCAATAACATAACGGTGTTGAGTGCATATGTCAAAACTTTTCACATAAATGTAGGTTTTGTACTGGTTTTAACGGTGAGAGAAGTCTCATTTTACTAAAAGACCAATAATAATAATGGAACTCACAACGTTTACTGGGTTAAATGACTGGCCGTTCTCTAACTTGACGAACTGTTGCATGTGAGAGAGGACGAGTGTCTTGAGAGTGACCAGTCCAATATCCATCTGCAGACTACAGTAACTACACGTCGTGCCCACTGCATATGGTCTTTAGGTGTTAGCCCTTTCCTGCAGTCAAATGACCAAATCGCCCTCTAGTGGCCTCATGGGTGGAATGTTATTTATATTTTAAGTTGTTTTAAGTCCATAACCATGCGTGTGAGATGTATGCATTTGTTTCGAAGTAGATTTGCTTAAGACTATCAAGAAACACTATGTGACCCTGATTTAGCTCAGTGCAGTAAAAGGTTAAGAAATATGTAAATTACTCAATGTAAAGCTCTTCTCATTTAATCTTGACATTTAATGACAGCATTGCTTTCATTGTGTGAAAACTGGGTTCAATTCCCTTGTTCTTCCCCAAACAAGTTTGCAAAGTGTGTTTTTCATCGTACAGAAGGGAGGTTTTGCGGTAAGTGCTCACCTTGGCTGCCGTCATTGTTGTTGAGCAATAGGCACCATTGCCGCATCTGACCTTGTTGCCGCCGGCGACACCGTGTTTAATTTCATTACCCCTTCGATATCTCAGAGGCCCTGCAAAACCAGAGGGGGAAAAAAACAAAGAAACCTTTTATTCAGGCTGTATCTGTCAGTTTGTTCCTTCTCTCCTTCTCTCCTTCTCTCCTTCTCTCCTTCTCTCTCCTCTCTTTCCTCATGTTCTCCCTCTCCCTCGTTTTTCACTGAGTTCAAAATGACTAGAAATTATTGAAAAGGAAAGAGTGAAAAGGAAAGAGTGAAAAGGAAAGAGTGAAAATAATAGAAAAGAAGGAAGGAAGGAAGGAAGGAAGGAAGGAAGGAAGGAAGGAAGGAAGGAAGGAAGGAAGGAAGGAAGGAAGGAAGGAAGGAAGGAAGGAAGGAAGGAATATAATGTATGTAGCTCTATGATGGAACCCAAGGAATCAACCAATAACACTATTTGTAACAGTTTATATCTGACCAAGCATTTCTTGTCACTATATAAAACCTTGAAGACGACATTTGAATAAGGGCAGAAAAAAAAGTGGATTTT